>NC_140451.1:26814719-26829719 GCF_963576455.1 Neolamprologus multifasciatus
GTGAAGTGCACTTATTTTTCTTGATGTATCTTATTCTTGTATCTAAAACATGAATTAGTATTGCATTTTTAAGTGCCCTGTTGGGATGAAAGAGATATAATAATGGCATTGAACCGTGTAATTTTATAACAATTTGCACATGAGTAATAGAAATATAGCCTTTGGGGCTGAAAGCTTTTCAACTCATTTTGGGGCCAAGTTCTCCAAACTTTTAAAGTAATTTCTTTAATCAGACTTGCCCAAGAACATTTACAAGGAGATTTTTATTTTCAAGTATTAAAGTTATGACTTCCTGTCCATTTATTTCGACGGTGCATTGATTTCCTTAGCCTGATAAATGCCTGGCTGTTTTACTAAGATGGCAGCCCAGTGGTAAGACTTTCATCTATAAGGACTGCAGACTTCTTTCTCTACCCTGTATTCCACTTCAGCTCAGCAAGCAGATATAGTCTGTAGAACACAGAGCACTTAAGATACTTTTTTTTGTTCACGTATTGAAAAAAAATTCACTAAACATTTCTATAAAGAGAAGAGAAGCACTGATATGCACACCATTAGTCAGTGCTGCATGGTTTGGTTTTTCAAGAGTGGCACAGGAGTTGAGTCATTATGGTATATACTGTACAGTAAGTTCTGAGCTGCGTGGGAGCAGCAAGGATCAGACTCAGAGAATGAATTCACTCACACTTCAAGGCTAAATCCCCTTTCCAATATTACAGGGATTTATCATGTGAGCTGCAGAAAGTGTTGGGAAAAATTTCACTGAGGTAAACAGTTCTGAGTGCTGGAATAAAGTACTGGAGTTTCAACTGCCTTTTCATTTTTATTGATTAAGTAGCTCTGTATTTGTTTGGTTCAGTCTGATCCACTGTATATTCTAAAATTAGCATTAGCTTATTGAGAATGTTTAACATGTACATTCAGAATAGATGAAGTGCAGGTCACTACAACTCTGCCATGTCCACGTCACAGTGCAGTTTATTTACAGAAGAAGATTATACGGAGGAAGAAAAGGGAGACAAAGAAGACGTTCGCACTCACTGGTCAAAAGTCTCTCTTACTTGAAGCACTGATTATAAAATAATTACAGAAGCTTTGTATGATAGAAACGTATGATGGCACAGAAAAGTAGACAGAAAATTCAAAATGAATCCTGAACATATGTGTTTTTCCTACTAAACAGTGTATTTTCTAATTGTAGAATTAAGAATGTATGGTGGACTAAATATGCATTGTTTTTATTTACATTTTACACAGTGTCCAAGCTGTTAGGAGTCAGGATTGCATATTAAAGTTTAGTATATTTTATAAAACAGAATTATTTAATTATCAATTGAACTGCCCCTCTTGAAATGGGTTTGTCATCACCATGGAAATGGCTAAGGCACGGGGGGAGTTTAAGCTGGACAAGCTGTGAGTTAGAGAAAGAGATAAAAGGAAGAAGTGTTCATCTTTGATATCTGCAAGAAATAATGAGTGTGCAAGACAGCCAAGTGAGTCATTTACAATAAATCTGGTCAAGTGTGCAGCATCTATTGAGATCAAGCCTTAGTAAATTCTGCTTTGCCAGTGTAATTAGCCATGAGCAATCATAACAGAGGGCCTTTAACCATCAATATGATTTATAGTGCATGCAAGCATAAAAGTGCATAGGGCAAAAGGCCCATTTGTACTGAAATATAAACTTCACCTAATGTGAAATTCCCATACCTACAAAATGCTAAATACCCACACCCCTAACTGGTTGCAGCAGATGGCTTTCTATTCCTGAGCTTGGCTCTGCTGGAGGTTTCTCCCTGTTAAAATGTAGGTTTTCCTTCCCACTGTTGTGAAACACTTGCTAATAGAGGGTTGTCTGATTGTTGGGGTTTCTCTGCATTAACGTAGGGTCTTTACCTTTCAGTATTAAACCTGTTGAGATGACTGCCATATAAATAAAACTGAAATGAAAAATAAATTTGTTCTACCAGCAAAGATGTATTGGATGCAAGTACCTCAACCCTGTGATATATGGGGTACATAGAGATTGGCACACCTTTAAATACAATCACCTCTAAAATTTCCACCTTGTCACTTTTTAAAAATTTGATTATCTATTAATACATATTTATTATCGTTAGCTTTTCACACTTACCTTTAAATTATCCCCCCTCTGTTCTTCCCTGTGAACTTCTGTTGACGTTCTCCTGTTAATAAGACTAATGTGGGAGTGTGATGTTTCTTCTGGCATTTTCTTAACGTGAGGCCTTCCTCCTTTCAAAGTCAATTGATGCTCATTTCTCCAACCTAGACAACGAGCATTTTTTTTTAAATTGTGCTTTAGTGATACAGTTTTGGTCGGAAGTTTCCTGACATTCATGATGGGCATAAATGTCATCATAATTAGAGCTTTTCATGCTTTCCGTTTTTCCAGGATGAAGGATTTTATAGCAAGAAAAGTCTACAGTATACATATAGGCTCAAATATAATCATACACTCATTTAAATATTTTAATTAATGCCGCTGAAGGTTCTGAATGTCTTTTAACTTGAAAAGGCGTATTAAGTTTGACTACAACTGTAGTTTCTCTTTGCGAGCATAAAAAGGATTTGTTTGATAGTGCTCATTAGTTTGGCCGATACAGTCAACAATGGGAAAGTTCAAGTAACTCAGTAAAGATTTACGATGGAGAGTTGCAGATTTACACAAGTTGGGAAGAACTCCCGGAGTCATTTCTAAACAACTGCAGATTCCAAGATTGCCAGTTCAAAAAATTGTATTAAAGTACAAGTTATTCTAATGTGTCACCACTTTTCTAAAATCTGGAAGAAGAAGCGAACTATCACTCCCAGATGAGAGGAAATTGGCTAGGATGTTCAGGAATAACCCAGGAACCACCCCGGATCAAGTCTTCCATGAACTAGAAACAGCTGTCTATATTGAAGCAAGTTTTAAATCACCACTGAGAGCAAGAAAATTGACACCTTCAGACTTGGCTGAAATTTGCAGCTGCCACATGGAGAAGCCAAATGCCTTCTGAAGACTACTTCTATGCTCAGATTAAACTAAGGTTAAGTTATTTGTGGTGGTAGCATCATCATTATCAGGGGCTGTTTTGCTGCCACTGGTACTGGTACATTGCACAAGGTGGATGGAATAATGAAAACAGAGAACTACATCCAAGTTCTTCAACTTCATCTCAGATCAATAGCTAGACAGCTGAATCTACGACACAGTTAAATGTTCCAACAGGATAATGATCCCAAACGCACATTACAGTTGGGTTGACATTTAACAAAGCAAGGTGACATTAAGCTTCTGACATGGCCTTCCCAAAGCTCCAACCTCAACCCTAATGAAAATGTGGGGACTACTCCGAGTGGTCAAATATCCAGTTAAGATTATGCCAGACGCTTGTCAATGGCTGCCAAGAGCACCTGACTGAGGTGCAATTTACTAAGGATTGTTTAGCCAAATATTAGTGGGATGTACGTATATATTTGAGCTTGCGTGAATTAGAAAAACTCCTAAATAAATTCAAACTTAAAATGTTAAAGATGCTGTACAATCTAGAGAAAGAGCAGGTCAAAGAAATCATTAAAAGCCCCAAAATAGGGGAAAATATTTTTACATGGTGGGGTTTGACACAAATGTGCTGCAACCATTGAGAAAAACTGGGGGTACAGTTACATCAAGCCACTCAACACCCTCCAGCTCCCCCGCCCATCCTCTACCCCATCAATACGTTTTGATCTCCACCACTCATCTACTTCCAATTACAGAAAAGGATTAACCCTTTAAAGCCAATCGGAGCAGGCACACACCATTTTGCTTAACTATTTGTAAATCCCTGTAGAACCGGAACCACGTAAACTAGCGCAATCATTTTTTTTGCATTTGAAACCGGAGGAGTTATACTTACATCCTATGCCACCAGCTTGTCCTAGGTCACCGTTTCCTTCCACATATAGCTTTGCAAAAGCTGCATAAAAAGCACTTGCAGCAACAAAAACATAATATTCCAGAAACATACTTTGTCAATCCGATCAGCTGTTCATAACACTTCCCTGCCCGCCCGAAACCAGAAGTGATGTCATTTTCGCGAAAAATGTAGTTTTTTAGTTGTAGGCCTTAGAAGCCTATACTGGTGTTTTTATAAGTCATGTTTGACTTTATGCCTTTCTGAATAGTTTCTGTGATGCTTAGAACTCAAATTGCACTGCTTAAAATAGTTTATTTTGATGCACATGCTGTTTTCTTTGCAAATTTGCATCATAAGATTGTTTTTCATTTTTTCTGCAGTATATAAAAATGGGTGTATCTCAAAAATAAAACTATGAAGACACTCAAAATAAATTTCCTGTTGTTGTAAACTATTTTTTGCAACTTTTTTGTATTTAAAGTTTTGAGGGATAAACCTCTTAAATTTCTCCAAGTAGAAATATATGTAAAAAAAAAAAAAAAAAAAAAAAAAACGATTTTAAATTTTTTTGTAGTTTATTGCACTTTTTTGCAATTAATGTAGTTACTATGGACTTAATGCATACATATTATTAAAATGTGGGCTATAACAGTTGTATTGATGTATAGCAACTTGAAATGCTCCCTAAAATGGCACTATAGCATGTAAAAATATAAAGTAAGCTCTGGCGGCCTTGGTTCTATGGTAGGTCTTAAAGGGTTAAAGGCCAGCTGTATTTCTGAATGGTGGTGTTTTTGTTTTGCTTTGTAGCACTGGACTCACTGCTTTTCTTAATTATGAATAATAAAAGTGATTCATAATGGAAAAAGCATTACAACTTCACACGCACACAGAAACTGAGTCAATCACACACACGCACACACTGGCTGCCAGAGACGTCAAGTTAAAAGAGCATTTCTTGGCCAGCAAACGCTATTTTCCAGCAATTATTTCAAGATCGATGGAATAAAAAATGTTTTTCCTATTTCTGTTAATGCTTCCCAACACTTTTGTCACTGAGACAGTAAGAAAGCCATTATAAAAAGATATACTAGCACAGTACCTCCCACTGTGTCATAGACAAACACTCATTCGGTTTAAAGACTGCATCGAGCCTTGTCATTGCATGAGAGAACATCTGTGTCACTGTTGTGGTAACAGTGATAGTAAAACTTCTATCCTCTTTCATATTTCTCCAACAACCTCTCATAAATAAGATGAGCATGAACTCTGAAATGCAGATTGGACTCTGTCAAAAAGACTCATGCGAACATTGCGTGCACCCACCACTAACCAGAATGTGCGACAATCACATTGCGTGCACCTCCTATGTTCTTTTTGGTCATTATTAGTTTTGTTGGAAATAATTATGTCACACTAGTAAACAAAAGTATTTAAAATGTACTTTTGCCTTTCAACAGGCAGGTTTTAATTCACTGATAAATACACACTGTTTGTAATATACTGTGAAACTAGCAATTAGGTGCACTGTGTTACTTAACTGGTTTGAGTGGAAAGCACTCCTAGGGATACTTTGATACAGTATAAAACAGCTTTTTTGTTAGTTATCTTTTATATCTATAATAGCTGCTGTAGCTGACTACAGTAGTCATCCTCTGAAGGGGAAAACTTCAAACCTTTCAGATCCCTTTCAGGCTTATAGAGCATTTTAGAGAGTTTGATTCTTAAATGATTTTTGCTACAGTGCCAGCAGTAGGGAGCTTATTATCCCCTCACTTTTAGCCTCTCTCCCACATTCTCAAAGTTGCAGATCACTATCTGTTTCTGTTACTTCTGAACACTCTAAACTTTTGTCGTTTTTTCCACAATCTTCTTGATGAGACAAGAAAGCTAAAATTTGAGTCCTTTGCATTACTTCTGATTGAGTTTCTGTACCACTAACAGAGATAAAATACAGTAAGACGTGTCATGCCAGACACTTGTTACGTGTCATTTCGAGCCGTTTTGTCCTCACTGTGAAAAGCTTACCTCGTTAAATTGCCAGCACTGACAAAAAACTGCATATGAGGAGGTAATTCTATACATGTGGACATCTTTGCTTGTTTGACAAATGCGATATGTGAAATTAAAATGTGACTATTGTCACTTGTAGTTATAAATAGCATTTGATCACTATCAAAAGTGTTAAGGAGATAGATTTCAAGTAGAAAGAGAGTTAAAAGCAACCAACACTTTGAAAAGCAGCTTCTCTGTTGAACAAAGTGTGAAAAAACACTAAAAAAAATCTTCTTTTTCTAGTTTTCTGCCTGTATGCTTTGGACAAATAACACTAAACCTCTTCATTTCCTCATGTTTTAGAGAAGAAAGAAATTGCATATGCTGCTGGCTCACCTACGTGAACCCAAAATGAAGAAAAAAAGAAGTGATGCAAGCGGATAATAATAACAGAGCAGACGCGAGCAAGGATATGATAAGTGACTGCATCAAAGGAAGAGGAAAAGCAGATGACGTTAGCAAACACTCCAGATATTGCGAGGTGGCCCCTGATGATTTTATATTACCGTAAGCCTATGAGTTTATGATCCAGAAGTGATGACTTGGACAGTCTATATCTGCTGGCTGAAGCGGAGCCGAGGTCTAGAGCAGGTCTTGTGTTTGTGTCTGTCCTAATTTCTTTAATGTGGCCATGTCTACTCTCAGTGCACCATTTACCTTAGAAACCCTCGGTCGTAACTTGCCTGGCCTCTCCAAAATATGTCGTCTTCCCTTCCTCGCCTCCTCCTTTCTTTACTTAAGAAGGTTAGGAGACAGAGGGGAGAGAAGACATTTGTCACTTGACTTGTCATGGTGAAGAAGCTCCACACTCAGTCACAGTTTGCATATCGTCGCATTGGCGTATACGTGCGTGTTCCTGGTTCTGCAAGTATGGAAAATTTATAGTAGCTAAAGATTTTGGACCAGGAATCTTTGTGCGACAGCTACTTTGTGTGTGCAGGGTTCAGTACTGGTAAGAGTATGGTTGTGGATCTCTCTGTAGAAGTGTGACCCAACTATGAGTGTTCAAGCTGCATGGATGTGCACTTTTTTCCTTCATATATTCATACACAGCTGAGCTTCAAGGTGAATGAGATCTGTGCATCCCCAAGCACAATATTTGCTGCTCCAATATCTCTGCAGACCGGGGTGAGTGTTAGCCTTACTGCATTATGAGTTCCTTATTGGTTTTAAGAATGGTTAAATAAACTGTACAGAAAATTGCACCACAGAGAAGCCTTAAGTTTCCAAAAAGGAAATAATAATAATGCAAGGTTTTACATCTGCATTTTTCCACAACTCTGTCCTTTGGCAGCTTCTCATGTTGTTATTTGGTTTAGCAGTTATTCAGAAAATCTATTGAATTTGGTCAAATGTTCCAAACTTTCATGGTTCCAGGTTTAGTTTTTTTTAATGCTAGGGTTAGAAATGATATTTTCCTTTCCTACAGAGAACATTTTGTTTCTCTTGCTTTGATCTTGTGAAGCGGGAAGCCCTTTTAGGGCGAACTTTTTTTGATATAACACGTCTCTATTGTGTATTGGAATATAAACACTTGATTTGTACCACTAAATATGTTTTAACTTCCACAGTAGGAAACTGGCAGCAGGCCTCACATTAGAGGATGGAGCCATTTTCCTTTCACTGTTGCTTTACAGTCCATGCTTTGCTTCTGCATGTTTTACAGTCCTGGTTCCTCCACATTTTGTCAGGCTGGCTGGCATGCATGCTATTTCTTTTCTCCTGCCATATGTGCAACTTCAGCTTCAGCTTGTTTTCTGATCATACTAGTGCCCACACATCATGTTACACCCAAAATATCACACAAGTAACTACATTTGCACTCAAGGATGGGTGCACAAAATAGGAAGTGTTCGCCCACATATCCACACTAGAAGCCGGATATTAGCTGCCATCCACATTTACTAGCAAACAACTTAAAAGTTCTTGTAATCTTTAGTCATAATCCTGTAGTTATGATTCAGAGACACTTGCAGTACTTGCAGTATGTGCTTTAAATAAACTGCTGTAGCTGTATCCCCTGTATTTTCCCAGTGTGATTAAGTATATCAGCTCGCCAACAGCACAAAAAGGCCAATATAGTAGTAAATTTAAAGGATCAGATAATACCATTTTTCCAAAAAACAACAACAACAAGTAAAGAAGCCTAATTTTGAGCTCATCTCAAGTGGTTATTTTGAGATTTTTGTCTCCACCCCAGATAAAGGAAGTTAAATGGGATTTCATGATATCCAAAGCACTAACATTTAAAAAGGAGTTTGTCTTTTGGGAAATAAAATCTTTAATAAGCACTTTCAGTGACACAGGCTCTTCACACAGCTTAGCAAACAAGTATAACTGGCAAACTCACTACTAACGCGTGACAGGGCAGAGAAATTTCTTTTATATTTTTCTGTTCTGTGCTGTTCTTGTCTCTGTTATTTCGCTCTCAGGTCTGTGCTTTATTTCACCGACTAAAGAAGAGAATAGAGACCTTTTAAATAACTAGAATATCACCTGTCAGTTAGTTGGACCATTAGCTTGGTTGACAATATGTCCAAAAAACTCTTTCATTTTATTGCCTCAATAGTCATACATGTGAACAAATTATACCTCCTCTGTGGAACACTTCCTTCCCCAGAAGTGGATGGTGCAATACAATGAATAAGCTACAGAAAGACTCTTGGTCAATGATACAAACATGAGTCACTAATGTTTTCCAACGACAACGACAAAAGTTCTCTTGAAATGAACAGATTGTACTAGAATGTTAACTTCTTGCAGCATTTCTGCATCATGTACACACCTGCTAGTAGTTATTCTTCTTTTTTTGTGCATAAAACGATGAAACTAGCCCATCTACGAGTACACAAGCAAGGATGGCTGTCATGAAAGGCATCCAGCATAAAATCTTTACCAAATCGAATATTTGGATCAATGACAATTTGATTTTAATATTGGATGGATTGACGACGGCCACTAGTAGAAACAATGCTACATGGGGGGGGGGGGGGGGGGGGGGGGATATTCTGCTGTGGCGAGCACTAACCTTAGAAACCAGAAGAAGACAAAAGACGGAGGAAAGTTATGAAACTGAAAGGTTTGCTGATCTTCTTGAGTATATGCCATGATTACCTTTTAAATCCTCTAAAACTGACACCTGAAGAGGCTTTTTCAGAGTAACATTCAGCTCGGCTGTCACACACAAGTGCTGTTTTTTTTAAGCAATACTGTGCTCTAGCAGTCATTCCTCTGAAAATCCATTAGACTCAACAGCTGATATCCATCAGCAGCGCTTATTCTAAGTAATAGAAAACACCTGTGCAGACAAAGGCGGGATAATACTGGACACCTTCTAATGAATATGATGGCCTTATAACCTACAAAGACTGAGAACATAAAGGTCTACGTTACATGTAAAAGAAAGCATAATAGCACCACCGTAAATCCATTATGGTGGTGCTGTTATGCACTGCAACTGTAATGTGTAGGAAGCAGAAGAGAGAGAGAGAATAGGGGGGATTGATTGAACTGGGAGCTGGGTGCAGAGTGTCATCTTTGGCCTTTGGTCTTATAAACAGCCTCATGCAGAATTGAATATAGTTGACATTTAGCAAGTGTACAGCACAGGCTCACAAATATCCCTTGTGGTTAACTACTCTCACGATCACCCTATCACATGGATGCAGTGCTTTCTATTGCTTTATTGGATTTATTGATGTAAATAATTAAAAGAAAATCAAAAAAATTGGCTAAAGCAGTATAAAAAAGGGCAATCTTTTTACACAATATCAGTTTCTCAGTTTAAATGTTACGGTTATCATTAATACTAGTAAAACACGATATCCCTAATCTGAAAGGTTGGTTTCTTACATGCAGCTTTGTTGAGTAATGCGTAGATAAGCTCAGGGCTGCACAACATGTGTGGAAAACAGCACGTGTGAGTAACAGTGACATAAAACAGATAAGATTAACCCTTGTGTTCCTGTTTTTGTTAGCCATAAAAGATTATGTACAAATACTTAACAGATGTTAACAGATGTCTGCATTGGTTGGAATTTATCTCAATTCCAACCAATGCAGACCATATATATATATTTAATATTTGTAATTTACCTCTGTTAGAGCACAACAGTGCCACTAGTTTTTTGTGATAAAATGTATTTTAAAAAAAGAGTGAAATCAATCATAACTAAAAGTAGGTTTTTTTTTTAATCTTGAACAAATATAAATGAAAGGTCTCTCATTACTATTGGTGTTTACTTCTTTTAATTAGAAATTGAACAGATTTATATCAGCAACACTCAAAGAATATCCGATTCATGCCACCCTATAAAAACACACGAGGGACCTGAAACTGAATTTAGATCGTTTCCCAATCAGGACACTTTTCTAGGTGGCAGCTATGATCAAAGGCTAAAATTTAGATTTGATCTCCTGCACTAAAATATCCACCCTTTGTGTTGGCCCTTGTTGCTCTATGTTGGCAACTATGTGGGATGCTTCATTCCTTGGGCACGAAGGCCCATTCAGACCATTCACTTTTTACTGACATCCATAGTTCTCCCCTTGTTGGCTACTGGCAGGCTTATCATGGAGGTGACTGATGGTCAGACTCATTCTCGTATTCACAGTCACTGTCAGACTCTGACTTGATGCTGCTTTAGCTCACCTGGCTGAATAGGTGACCTATGTACTTTTAGACTTTTCCCTGCTAGAGCCTGAGTTTGAATCCGTTTCATTTCCTGTTCACTCTCACCCTGCCTTCCTGTCTACACAGTATTATCCAATGAAGGCAAAAGATCCCATGTTCTAAAACCCCTTCCTCCCTATCATCTTCTAAATCTTCTCTCTCATGTAAAATGTCATAATTTTTTCAAGTATAGAATTTTGTCAAGCTATTTATTTGTTGTAGTCCACCTGTTGATTTCCAGTGTGACAAAATATAGTGGTTCCTGCAAGACTGAGAGTAAAATATGCAAAAATGTGGGAGCAGGTAGGTGGAAGTGCAGATTTTGGAAATTTTGGAAATGTTGGAAACGGGAATAGCACGAACAGAAAGACAAAAAGAGAAGATGCATGCAGGAACACATATACAAACAACAATAAGCATGAAGGGACACAGCAGCTCTACACTTATGGCCCATGGGTACAGTGGACCTGAACGCCACATGTAATATAATCTGTAGGCCATTAAAAAGTTACAAATGTGGAGCTGAAAAAGTGCAGTTGCATAAGTTCTTCACAGACGATAAGTCATAGGCAATGATTCTGAGATATAATAATTAATTGCGTAATTCTTCTTTGGTAAACACTGAAAATAGCAGACCTGAACGTCACACAGCGGTTAATTATAAAACAGTACTGATTACTCACATACATGTCTCACTTCCTACAAAATCCCCATTCCACTACACTTCATTCAGAGTAGAAATGGAGAACTCCATTACTCGACAAGCGAATGTAAATATACTCTACAAGTATCTTTTTAAGGTTAAAATTTGCCACAGTACGGCTTTGTGAAGAGATTTAGATGATCCAATTCAAACTGTATGCACACGCACGGCGAAGGAGAGAGTCAGAGAGAAAAGGCGAGCTGGCCGATCCACATATATTGTCACACACGTCTACTCAGTCTACTTGCACAGACACACAGCTGCACTAACCAGTCAACTGGGTCTACTTCAGCTTAATCGAATGGTAAAAGGCTCTGTCTCTCTTCGTTTCTCTCTCGCACAGTCATGGTGAAAAGGTGTGATGTTATCCAAACAGCCAGCTGTCTTGTTGTGTCAGGATGGCTGTTCTGTTGGCTGCAGGCCTGGGAGAGGGCTTACTTAGATAAAACAGACACTCACTCTACATTAGACTGACTCCCGTCAATGGCCTAGACCCAACACATGCAAAAGCACACACAATGACTGTGAGGACACTCACTAGCATACACCCAATAACCCTAACCCACTTATGTAACAACAACTAAATGCTTAATTCTTCCCCTAACCTTAACCTAAGTCTAACCTGACTGTACAACCACGTCTGTCCTCATGCACGCCAGTGCAGACACATCCACACTACAATAGTGTCAGATTCAGAGTCGCTGAATCTGAAGTTACAGGAAGCTTCACACACATGCATTCACAGGGACATTCTCTTATTTTGGATTCAAACACTTTGTCCAGACATAAAAACGCACAAGCACATTTCATTCTGTGCAAAATAAGTAGCTGGATTTTTGTCAGAACTAGGTTGCCAGGGGCAACATGTGCTTTAGGGGGGAAATGTAGTTTTGTGGAGTCATGGGGTAGAGTGGTTTGAGATACCCAGGTAGGTCTTTGTTTGCCTCCGAGCCCTTGCTGAAAACTAAAGTAGACAGTGTTTGCAGTTGGGATCCTGAGGTTCTGCAACCTGGCAGAGGAAATCGGGCTGGCTCGGTCCATTAAATCAAATATTTAACATTTAAAAATTTAACATTTATTCTAATTTAGTTTCTGTCACTGGTTTCAATGGTTTTATTTCATTTTGTTTCCTCTCTTAGAGGAAGGTTGTTACTGAGATGTAGCTCACTGGTAAGTGAAATCCCGTTGTCGAGCCTTAAGTTAAGCCTGTTTGCTATCCCATAGTGATGTTGAAAAACTGGACATCAGAAGCAGAAGCAAACCCTCCTTTATTGTCCTTTTTTAATATAACTAGCAAAACTGTTTCAGACTTGTTGCGGTTTAAAGTTGAGGATTTTGAACGAAACAGCTTCAATTACTCTTAATATGGAACCATTAGAAATGCAACAGGAACACATAAGTTACAAGAAAAGACAGAATGGCAACAACTGCAGAACAGCTGAAATCATCGTCAGCTATTTAGATTGTTATACATATCATTCATGTTTTATGTAAATATTGATCAGCCTATAAATCATATGTCAAAATAGCTTAATTACTAAATATGACTTTGAGCAGTGTTTAAAACGACACATTTACACAGTCACTAAAAGAGGAACGGGCGCGGCTTTACAAATTTTGATTTAAACTGTAAACATAGAAACTATGATGAAAATTACTGAAAAAACAAGGCAATCTTTTTGTCATGGTCCCTGTGTCTGCCCGGTCCACACAGCTCTCTCTCTCTCTCTCGCATCGCTCTGCATGGGCGGAGCTCACCGTGGGTTCCCGCCTTTGGCCCGCGCACCTGTGACTAATCAATCACCTGTGGCTCATCCGGTTTTCCGGCCACTATTTAAAGCAATGTCTCAGAGCTTCTCGTTGCTGGATTATTGAGTAAAACACATTAGTGTAAATCCCAGCTTTGTGATCTTCTGAGTTTCTTCGTGGTTTCCTGGTTGTAACTTTCTCGTCTCCTTGTATATACATTCCCCAGACCCGTCCTGTAACCCTTGTACCTTGGATGTCTGAGCGTGAGTATCCAGGAGTCTGGCGTGACAAGTGTGGAGTGGATTTTCCCCCAGAGTGGTAATCGTTGTGCAAGTGGGAAGAACCTGTTTTCCTGAACCTTCCCGTGGATCCTCGGAACCCCTGGATCCCCCCTCACTTGTATTTATTGCACCTGGTGTCTGTAAATAAAGAACTGTTTTTATTATATTCTCAGCCTATGCTTGAGTCCAACCTGCCTGCCTTGACAGTTCTCAAAGGAATGATGTCCACACCTCATTTAAGGTTTACTTAAATTACAGTACTTCCATCTTTAATATACAGGCTATGGCTCAGTGTCAACACATGTTTTTGACTGTGTTTTGTATAAAGCAATTTGCAACTTGAGCTTTAAAAGTGATTTAGAACGAAAGATTATTATTATTATTGGAAATGAAGGATCCACCCATCCTCCTTATTCACTTACACAAACACTAAAATGTAAATAAGCATTGATTTGGAGAGGAAACCATGATTAGGAATAGCATTTCACCACACTATTATACCCAAATGTCCACACACGTGAGCCTAAAGCCCATCTCTTTCTCAATCATTATGATTATCAAACTTTTTTTAATCAGTTATAACAACAAAATCTTATGTGTCACCTAATCTTTCAGCTTTTTCTTCATTAGATCATCATTTTCATTAGTGCAATGTGACTGTAAATATGGCTGACAGAGGTTCAGATACAGGTACAAGTGTGCATGTGCAAGAGAGTGTTTTTACCCCCCTCCCCTCAAAATAAAGAAGAAGAAAAGAAATAGGAAAGAAGACCAGGAGCAAGAAATACAGAAAGACTCTAACAGACCTCTAACAGAAAATAGATCAATCTGCGACCTAAATCAGCCTCTACTGGTACCTGCTGGACCTGCAACAACATTAATCAAAACTACAAAACTCTCCTAAACATTTATTTCATTTATGATGAAACTAAATAATGTTATTGTGGGGGAGGGCTGGGGGTTGTGGTAACATATGCAAATACCTCCCGAACAGAAAACACAGCAGGTTTCATCCTAAGCTACAAGCCTCAGCCTGCAACTGTAGGGAAGCAAAATATAGCTTATGGAAAACACTTTCCATTGACTTTATATTTAAATCTAGTTTGACAAATTGTGTGGGAACAAAAGAACAACTGAGCACATGTTTAGTTGTCAAGATATTTTAATATACAAAGGCAAATTAAAGTATCTTCCATAAGTTGAATATTGTTCGTTTTATTTACTTAAAAAATGAAATAACTCCAAATGGAATTTGTGTCTGCTTGTTAGACGAATGCGTAAACAACTGCACTGTGGAGACACCAAAATCGAATAATGAATGAATTTCATTGTTTGCTTGCACAAATCCGTTTATGTTCACACACTCGAGATTCTTGTCTCCAGCAGCTGTTAAAATAATTAAACCAATCACTGAGTTGCTTACCCACGTGCTCAAAATCACTTGTTGAATGCACAGCAAATTCTGTCACTCTATCACTAAATGTTTCAAGGAATTACACCAAACCTAATTACCTTAAATGAAGTGAAGAAGGCGAGTGCTGTTTCAGGCACAAAACACCTGCCTTCTGCCACACAACAACTTCTATTCAGCTCAGCGATTATTCAACACAGATTGTGCTTTAAGGCACTGTATTTAAG